>NW_020954650.1:1025731-1067792 GCF_900497805.2 Vombatus ursinus
TATCTATCTATCTATCTATCTATCTATCTATCTATCTATCTATCTATCTATCTATCCATCTATCTATCTTTCACTTGGTATTATTTTCTCCAGTGCCACAATCCTTCATGGGATGGAGAGTATATATTGTATTGTTGTATTGTTACTTGATAGACACACAACTCTAAAGCACCAGATCGAGCTGAGCTGGTATCTGTTTCTTTAATTTTCCAGATTTTCTGGTTTTCTTTCTAATTCTAAATGGATTACAAGATTCATGAAGGAATTAAAAATAAACTTGGGCTTAATAAATTTTGCTTAATTTAATAGTTACTAAAGAGTTGAATAAGAGAAGAAGTTTTGGTCTTTTAAAATTTCAAAGCAGAAAATTTATATTTCTTTCATAGTTGTCTATAGATTTCCATGCTATTTGGGGACACATTACTTTCAGTGGAAGGAGTACTATTTTACATTAGAATGGAGACTCATAACTTTTCTTTGTGTTACAGACCCCTTTGGCAGTCTGGTGATATCTAGCAACCTCTTCTCACAATAATGTTTTTAAGTTCATAAAATGAAATGTGTAGAATTAGAGAATAAACCAATTATATTAAAATACAGTTATCAAAATTTTTTTTTAAAAGCAAGTTCATGGATCCACTGAAAATATCCATAAGCCAAAGGGTCCATAGCCTTCAGAGTATGAACCCTTGTACCACAGGTTGACCTAAGTACAATGTGGTAAATACAATAAACAAAAGGATTGATTTGTAATACCTCCTTACCTTTATTTTAAAATACATAATTATCTATACCATGGCAAATACAATACAACATGGTAAATACAACATACAAAGTACTGATTTATACTATTTTATATATAAAGTAGGCTAGGTGTTATAAATCATTATTTTGTATGTTACATTTACTATGCTGCATTCTTTTTGTATTTGTATTCATATATAGGAGAAAAGGTTGCCCAGGGAATTGAATTGTAGGGCAACAGATATAATTCATTTTGTGTTTGTCCACTCACTTGCATTTTTCTTTACTTCTCATTATTTTCATTTGTGAGACCCAACCTATTTATCTAGCTTCATGTTAGCTCACCACATTCTCTTATTGGCCTTTCATCATTTTGATATGAATTTGGCATTGTGTTAGGGAACCCAAAAATAAGTGTGCAAGGTGAATTTTTATAATTACAGCAATCACCCCATCTAACATTTCTTTAACAGCAGGGTCATTAAATTCTATTTTACACTAATTCACACTTAACCACTCATTTAAATAATAATTATATAGAACATTTCATAGAAGATTGCTATAACTGTGTTCGTATTGAATTTCTAGAAATCATAATTTCATCATATACCTCCTTAGTGTTCTTTAGAGGACTTAGCATACAAATCATGACCTTCTAAAAGTTTTAACAGGTTTGCTCTCGGGTGCCAAGATGTTGTTTTCAAGTGCTTAACATGCTTACAAGAAACAAAATTGCAACTTAGTTTTTACTTACTAGGCAAAAAAACTAAACATAACTCAAATAATTTTGAAAGAAAACAATTTTGCTTCTTGATTGGTTTCTGAGATGTTCACAATATGAATTCATGAGATAATGAATATAAAACCTCTAAGAAAAAAGCTAGTTTTTTAATTTACTTTTTATTATTTTCACATTTGTGAATTTCTTGTTTAGAAGTTCTACTATTCTGGATCACCTTTAAGTATATATCCTGGTAACTGACTGAGAACCTTGTCTGAGAACTAACCTAGGTACAATAAGTACATATACAATAAACATTTATTAAGCAACTATTATGTGCCAGGCACTGTGTTAAGCACCAGGGATACAAAAAAGTAAAAGACAGTATCTGCCCTCAGGGAGCTTACTATCTGATAAGTAGAGATGGGGAATCTCATTACCAGAAAGATTGGCTATGACAACCCATGAAATAGAAAAATACATAACGAATGGCCTTTGGTTTTGTCTATCCCCCCTGCTGCTTTTTAAAAAGGGAAAAACACAGAACTAGAAGGGATTTTTGAGGTCATAGTTCAACACCTTTATTTTATATATGAGCTACCCAAGGCCCAGAGAGGGAATTTGACTTGTCCAAGGTCACAATGTTAGTAGTTCAGGAAGAAGGATTTAAACCAAGCCTTCTGGACCCTTTAGCCAACATTCTTTCCACTATATGATAAAGCTTCAGGGCTGTGTACAAACATTACTTTTACTATTGGTAATCTTAATGTGAGATCTTTATCTGACAATCAGACAAAGGTACTAAACCAAATCAAATTGACAGTCTCACTCTAAGTGAAATTAAAAGACAGAAAAAAGCATAAATCAATGGATGGACGGCTCATAGATTCTCTTTGAAGAAGTGTATAAAGATATTAGTGAGTTGTTTTTATCCTAACCCCAAAGGCAACATGAAATACAGGGCCTTGTGTAGAGTAGGAATTTAATAAATGCCTACTAAATTGCACTGACTTGAGTTGAAACATTATTTCATGGGACACAGTTAAATTGCTCACAGTTCTTATACATAAAATGATCACCATGAACATTATTGCACTTTATGTGCAAATATAAGTTATTGAGAATGAAGCAGAGAAATTCAATGAAGAATCTGAGTATTTATTGGAAAATATGAATAGAAATCATTCAGAATGTGAAGGCATGAATGGGTTGTGAGTTGTACCAGCAAGAATGCCCATACTTATAAGGAAAGATAATGTCTTTTGAGGTATTAAGGTATTATTAGGTCACATTACTCATTCTATGGCCATCTTCACAGCATTCTCTTGTGTTTCAAATTCCACCTTGACCAAGCTGACCCCTCAAAAATCCCTAGACTTCTAGTTGGTGAATCTTCATCATTCTAGCCTGACCCAAATCCCCATACTACTATTCCCAGGACATTTGGGAACAAAAAAATCAAATCAACACTACTATTCCAGGAAAAGCACATACCAAGTTGCTTCATGATCCGGTCACTAATCCTATGACTCTTTTGACCAAAACATCCTGCACTAGTCACCACTTTCCAATATGTGTTGTCTCCTTCAAATTAGAATGTAAGCTCCTTGGGGGATGGAATTGCCTTTTTTTTTTCTATTTGTATCACTCCCACTTAGTAAAGTGTCTAGTACATAGTAAATGCTTAATAAATGCTTTTTTGTTCATTCAAGTGTCTTATTGTAGACAGATAGCAATTATGACAATAATTAATTTTATTAATTAGAGACTTTAAAAATTACTCTTCATTCCACATAAAAAAGAATTTTAAAAATGGTGGATAACTTTACAGTGAAAGGTTAATGGGAAAGCACACGTTGCAGTTTTTTTTAAAGCAAAAAAAATTTTAAAGTAAAAGATATTTGTAGCAAAATTTTGACAATAAAATGGATTGTTGGAGGGGATTGTGTAACTTCTTTACCTTTAACGGATATTCCAAAATATTCAGAGCAGCATTCTATGTGGAAGCAAGTGGAATCAATTTTTTCTATGGCTGAAAAATACAGCATATAAGTGTAATGAAATATTATTGTGCAGTGAGAAATGGTGTCAATGAAACATTTAACATAGAAAAAAACTTTAAAGGTTATTAAGGGTAGGATTAGAATTCCTTTCCCCCCCACCCCAGTACAGTGCCTTCCACAGTATCTTCTTATCTCCCCCCAAGCTCTCTATGTCCAGTTCAGATCTAGCTTGCCCTGGCACAAATGCTTTCTCCTTCAAGAAACTTTACTTTATTCCCCCTAGTGCAAAATAATATGCGTCTTACAAATTATCATATCACATCGTACCTGAACTAATAAACAAAAACCAAGGCATTTGTAAATAAATACAAGGTATTCTGATGAAGTTCTTTGAGTTCAGAAATTTTTGTCTTTGCATGCTCAGAACATGGCAAGTAACTTAATAAGAGCTTAATAAAAACAGAACGAATTTATACTTCTTATTTCTTCCATACTTTTATAGGTCATTTTTATGAATCAATGAACAAATGAATGAAACATGACTTATTAAATGCCTAATGAATGTAAATCACTATGCTATGAAAAAACCCCACTATGCTATGGCTGGAGAAACAATAAGTTTTTTTTTTTTTTTGGTATATGGTGAAGTATGAATTTGTTTCAAAATCTAGAAGTGAACATATTCTATCAGAGGGTTCTGTATATATGTGGGGTGTGTGTATATTTGTATGTTAACTCTGTGTTAAAAATCCTATTAAGATTCTTGCCTGTTGGCTTTTCCATATGAAAACATTAGTCCTTTTTTTTTTTCCACATTCATGGAGAAAATCATTGGTGTTTTGCTTAGTATTGAATCAAATAGAGTTAGAGACTGGACCTGTGATTTCATTGTTGTAGGGAACTTTCAAATGAGAAAACTCTACTAGCTCAGTGCTTTCTCTCCAACTTAGAGAATTGATTAGAACACACTTGAAAGGTTGTGTGACTTGCTCAGAGGTCAAACAACTATCATGTGTCAGAGGTAGGAATCAAACCCAATTTTCCTGGTTCCAGGGCTGGCTCCTTTTACAGTGTTCCATGCTATGTTTAATACACGAATTAATTTGGGGAATTCTGTCATTTTTACTATTTTAATTTGACATATTGGTGTATGTTATCTACAACCATCCTTTATTTTCTTCATTATTGGTTTATCAAAGGAAATTACCTGGAAGAAGATGTATTACTATATGTTTTACTGTTACATCCCAAAGACCACTGGGCTTTTTTCTATTTGACTTGCAACTGAAATCTCCTGTGTACTTTTCTTTATTAGAATGTGAGTGCACACTTGGAGTACAAGCACTGCTTTTCTTTGTTATTTGTTTCTATAGTGCTTTACATATAGTATGTGTGTGTGTGTGTGTGTGTGTGTGTGTGTGCATGTGTGAATTCTGACCCAAAGAATAAATACTATAAAGGGGTTGTACTTGTAACAAACACTATAAAGGGGTTGTGTTCTTGAGGTAAGTTAAAAAGAAGGGACTGTCTTGCTTTTTAAAATGTACGTTCTCAGCAATTAACAAAATACAGGGCACATAGTAAATGCTTTGTAAATGTGTTTTCTTGCCTTTATTCTATTCTCTTGCACATTGGAAATTTTCAACCATATGCAGACATAGTAACAATTAATTTGACAAATTATAGCCTCATTTTTTTTCTTTCTTGCCATAGGGAGTTTTTCCTGGCTTTGGAGTTCTGATTTTTAATAGTTATCTATTTGGTAGATGTTGTCTTGTTCTATTAATTCTGGAGTCCCTTGAAGTCGTTCAACTTGCAGAGCATTACCTGTGTTCTTATCCACTCTGGAAGGCTTTCTTTCAGGGGTCTCATTATTTATCCCTATCATTAAGACAAGTTTGAAAATGCAGCTAAATATGTGTATTTCCTTATTTATCCATACATGCACTACTCTACTAAATGATTATGCCTGTGAACTGATTCTTTACAGTTTTATGTACAAACTTACAAGGTTGAGAGACAGGGAACTCGTATATTCCTCACCATAGTTGGTATATACTCATATACCATGGTGGGTACCCCCTAAACTTGCTACATTTCTTTTTGGAGGAAAAGATGACCCCCGATAGAAAGATAAGCACAACCCTTGGCCTGTTTTGCCAGGAAAAAAATGGTCTTTGAGAGAGTTGCTTGGATTGTAGAGAGCTGCTATGAAGATGAAATGCTCATAAAACTTTCTCACTAGATGTCCTTCATTTTAGCATTAGCTTCCATGGAGAGCATAACGGTAGTTATAAATTACTGTTTCATATTTAAATCTTTCTCAATGTGAACTTGTGTGTTCTACTTAAAAATTATTTTGTGTGGAAAAAATAAATAGCTGTCCTGTGCTTACTCTATATTATACATTGAGTATCATTCTATTTCCCTTTTTGGGGAGATCATAGGCATGAGGCAAACCTAGTTTTGAATGATTCTTTCTTGGGATTAAGAGTAAGAAAGTTCCAGGAAAAAAAGTTCCCAATACCTCTCTTTAGGGGAAAGGCTGCCCTAAGACTGAACCTTATTCACAAATACAGAACTAGGTATATATTAAGGGTACAGAACTAGGAATATATATAGAGGGAAAGGGTGATCATCTCTCCCCCTACCTCCCCCCTAACATTTTAGAGTTATTTCACTTCTCCAGGGAAGAGGCTATTTTATTTTTATCTTTGTATGGTGCCTGGCACAGAGTGGTTGCTTAATAATGCTTGGTGATGGAATACTTACTACGTGCTCAGGTATACAAAAGTTTTTTTTTTTAACTGTGCTTCCTTATCCTGCCCAGGCTGGAAGTAAAGTGGTCATTAATGGACTGACCTCACTGTTCTTAGGCGTGGAAGCTTTGTCCTGCTCCATGTCTGACCTGGGCTGGTTGGTCTCCTTTTAGTTGGTCTGATGGCCTTCCTATATTAATGCCAGGTCCAGGGGGAAATCGTTTCAATTTAGGCAGCTAGGTGGTACAGTAGATGAAGAGTCAGACTTAGAGTTAAGAAGATGTGTTCAAATCCAAATCATGTTTTAGATACAATTAGCCATGTATCCCTGGGGAAGTCATTTGTTCTCTGTCTGCCTCAGTTTTCTCATCTGTAAAGAGGCGCTCACAATAGCACCTATCTCTTAGGATGGTTGTGAAAATTAAATGTGATAATATTTGTAAAAGTGTAAAATGCTTGTAAAATATTTGCAAACTTTAAAATACTACAAAAATTCCAACTCTTCTTTTTTTCTCCTTCTCCTTTTCCTCTTCCCTGCTGAAGATCAGAATCCCTGAACTAAAGTGATCCACCTTCCTCAGTCTCCCCCAGTTTCAAGTATTACCATGCCTGGCTACACAAAAGAGGTATAAGAAATGGTCAAGAAGTTTATGATCTCACTGAGGAATCACAACTTACACATGAAATAGGGAATGGTATAAGACAGAATATTATCTGGGGCCAAAATGCTAGTCTGTACATTTGTATTTTCTTAAACCATAAAACATAGAATCATACACCATTAGAACTAGAAGGGACTGTCTTTGTATAGAAGAAAACAGAGACAAATCGTGGCAAAAGGCTTGAACTTTTTTTGAATACGCTGTACTAAGCACAAGAAGTGGAATGGAGAAATCAAGGCTTTTTATTAACCTGTTTCAGCTCATTCGTGAACTCTTCTAGAGAAGGCAAATACTGGCGCTGCATGGATATTTGTGTGGTTCACAAACTCATTCATTTCAACAGATCATGCGCCTGGAATGCTTTGTAAATATCTGAAAAGGAAAGGGCAATACACATCTCAGAGGAGTAATATATATGTGCTCATCAGTTTAAATTGCGGAATATTATCAGTGAAGAGAATCTCATTGCAAAAAATTAATAATTAATATGACCAAGATGCATCATAAACAAGTAAATACGCAACTAAGAGTAGTAAAACGTTGGGCATAGAAAGGTAGTTTATTAATAGAAAGCCTGTGGGGAAGAACTGGTTTTGATTAAAAGCACTCCTCCAAAATAAGTGAGATAAGGATCACATTATCCCTCTTTGAGATACTCTGATAATAATGATTGTATGTATATGTATATATATACACATATACACATATATACATACATATATAAATATATATACATACACACATATTAACTATAGATTAAAGAGGTTTAGTCCAATCAAATTATATATTTTAATAAAAGTATTAGTGAGTTTTAAAAACTAGATATTGAATGTTTTATGAAAAATATATTTCATGAAAAGAACATTGGATAATCTTGAAAAGTTATTGTCCTGTCATTAACTATCTGTGTAATTATTGTCAAGTAATTTAAATTCTCTGGGCCTCAATTTCCTCATAGGTAAAATAAAGAAGCTTGTTTAGGTGAACTCTAAGGCCTTTTCCAACTTAAATTGAATGATCTTGGGCAGCTAGGTGGTGCAGGAGACAGGGCATCGGCCCTGGAGTCAGGAGGACCTGAGTTCAAATTGCGTGGGACAGAGACCACTACTCAAAATCAAGACAAAGACTTAGATACCTTGAAATCAGAAAAGGAGTTTATTGCTTTCTCATGAGAAAGGCTACTGCCCCTTGTCCTACTAATAGGGCCAGCCAGGGAGTTCAAGTTGGTTACAGAGAGCAAGGCTTATTTATATCCTGACTGGAGCTCCTCCTACCTAACCCCCTTCCCCTTATCCCATTGGCTGGGCTTCAGGGGGCACAATCTATTCATGGAAATCTTTCCCAGCAACAAAAAAGCAGGAAGTTTTGCAAGGGTAAACAGTTTAGGTTGGGGGTAGAGCTATTCTTTCTGCTAAGTGCATAAAGAAAAAAAAAAAACAGGGTGGGAGGGTTTGACAAGGTCAGAAGGGAGTGTGTTTCAACAATACAATTAAATTCCTTGAGAAGGCCATCTACAACAGGTGCCTTCAATTTCTTTCCTCTCACTCTCTTCTTAACCTCTTACTATCTGGCTTCTGACCTTATCATTTAACTGAGACAGCTCTCTCCAAATGACCAGTGATCTCCTAATTGCTGCCCTTTGTGGGAACTATTAACAAGAACTATTAACCCTTTGAGGAGGCTTTGCTTCTGGAGATCATTTCTCACAAAATCCAGCCTCAGACACATAACACTCATTAGCTGTGTGACTCTGGCCAAGTCACTTAACCCCAATTGCCTCACCCCCCAAAAACTGAATTTTATTAACATTTTCTCTAGAGCATATTTTCATCTACTCATCTAAGACATTGAAGCTGAGATATCTGAGTAGATGAGAAGAGGGGACAGTTCAGAGTCCAGGTTTATGGGACCATCTCTTCACAAAATATGGTGAACTGACATTGATGTGATTGACAAATGAGGCCAGAATTAGATAGATGGATGATAGAAAGGCATCTGGAAACTGGGATCAGCAGTCAATACCTCTCCAAGGAAGACAGGTTGTAAATAAAATATCTTCTTTTACTGCCTTCTAACTGGTGAGCTAGACCATCCTACCCTGATAGTCAGTTTTGGCCTTGCAGGGGCTCCAGGGATGGGGAACTTGTGGCCTCGAGGCCACCTGTGGCCTTCTAGGTCCTTGAGTGTGGCCTTTTGACTGAGTCTAAGTTTTACAGAACAAAATCTTTTATATATTAATTAATTTATTTATTAAGGGGATTGGTTCTGTGCAGTTTGGATTCAGTTAAAGGGCCTCAATTGAGGACCCAAAGGGCCACATGTGGCTCGAGGCCACAGGTTCCCCACCCCTCATAGGCTTTCTGAGGGATGTTAGATACCAGTCACAGAAATTTTCAGCTCTCATAAGACAGTTGTTGTTTTTCAGTAATTTTTCAGTTGTTTCTGACTCTTTCGTGACCCCATTTCAGGTTTGTTTGGCAAAGATATTGGAGTGCTTTGCCATTTTCTTCTCCAGCTCATTTTATAGATGAGGAAATTGAGGCAAACAAGGTTAAGTTATTTGCTCAAGGTCACTCAGCTGGAACGTGTCTGAGGTTGGGTTTCAACTGAAGTCTTCCTGACTCCAGGCCCAGTGCTCTCTCTACTGTGCTGCCAACCTGCCTTTAAGACAAGAGGTCTCTAGTTCAAAAGACATAAATAACACCACTGTATCTGCAAGTAGTTTAATATTTTACCTCAATGTCCTTGGTACTGAGGTCAGAGGAATTTAGTGAGATGTGTATCAGTACTCTGTTAATGAGACTTTATCTTACTCTTTGTATTTCTAATAAAGTGGCTTTCCTTTGAAAAATACCATAGTTCTTACTTTTCACTAATTTTGGCTGTCTGCATTCGCTCATGTGTTGAAATTGTTGAGGGATTACTGTGCAAAGCATGATCAAAATTCAATCTGTTCAAAATTCTGGGTATGGCAATTTTGAAGATTGTTAGGGGCATTTGAATACCAGTCATCCAACTGACATGTATAATTTTCTATGGATGAATCTTAGTCTCTTATTAGACTGTAAGCTCCATCAGGGAAGAAACTTAGTATTATTTAAACCTTTTATTCCCACTACTGAGTATGGTATCCTGTATACAGTAGGTATTAAATATTTTTCCCAATTATTTATTTGAAGACTGGACTGTAGGTTAGTGCTGAGAGATTAGTGTGTGTGTGTGTGTGTGTGTGTGTGTGTGTGTGTGTGTATATGTGTTTGTGTATGTCCGTGTGTGTATGTGTTTGTGTGTGTGTATATATGCAAAAAATCCAATAACTACATTTCTTTGTCTTGATTTTAATGTTGAATTTCAACCTGTATGTAGTGCTTTTAGTTTATAGTTGCATTCAAGCTGTGTGGTAATACTTCTGATAATAAAGGTGAAAGGAAGTAAAACCTGAATTGTTGAGTTCTTGGTATTCATTTCTTTGTAGTGGATAGGTTACCTTATTATTTATGAGATATTTCTGGAACTTCTGGAACTCCTAGGGTCTCTGAAGAGAGAACAAAAATGACATTGAAGGTTTGGAGAAATTTTACCTGAGCTCAATTAGGTGGGAATACCAAATCCAAATGAAGTGACACTTGTGAAAGGCTTTACGAACCTTAGAGTGATATGTTAATATCAGTTATTATAATTCTCAGAAATAAGTTCAAGATGTTTATGACTTCTAGAGATGTATACTATTGACACATTCCTATTATTGCACATCAATATCATATATCTGTCAAACTGTCCTGATTCCTATTCCCAGAATATAGCATACCATCTGCAATTTTTCAAAAACTTTCTCCTGTGCCTGGAATTCTCTCCCACATCACTTCTACCTATTGGAAGCCCTGGCTACTTTCAAGTCACAGCTCACGAGGCACCCTCTAAGAAGCTACAATAAAATAATTCCTGGCTTAACTTTCTTAACCACCATTTACTTAAAAAGAGCGTGCCGCGTGACTAGCAAAAGAATATAAAATCAAGCTTGAGATATCAACTACAAGTACTGTCTAAACCAGTAAGTTTCTTCTTTTAGCTAATAAAGACCTTCCCCTTCCGCCATCTATGTTTTGATGTTTAAATCATTATTTCCCCCTATTGGTCTTTGAAATTTGACTGTACCTATCCTGCTGATGTAACTAAAACTTATATAATGTAGATTAAAACTGATGTTTGGGGTTCACTGATTGGTAAGTATTCAGTGCAGCCTGTCCTTTGAGCTTCATAAACTGCAAAGAGAGAGTGACAAGATGACGATTTTATGCTCATCTTGTGCTGGTAAATGTTTAAGAACCAGCTCTCTGGGGAAAAAAATGTATGCAAGACAAACTTTGAAGGTAATCTGTATTACTAACAGCTTCTCCATTAATTTCTTAAGTCTAGACAATCAACAAAACAATGTAAAGTCCTAATTCTTAGCATTTGCTAATTTCTAATGCACAATTGCTCACACTGAAAATTTAACAACCAGCTCACTTTGAATTGGCCAGCACACCCCTGAATTGTCTTCTACTTAATTGAGTCCCAGCTGTAATGATTACAGTTCCAAGGATGATGGGAAGATTGAACTCCAAAGTAGCTTTATTTTATCCTCAAATACAGTTGTAGAGATTGAACCAAGTGTACCCATAGGGGACTGTAATAAATTGCATGAACCATCTATGAGCTTAGAAATTGTTATATAATTGTTAAAAAAAAACTAGAGATTTAGAAATGAAGGTTAAGAAATTACACACACAAACAGGCACATTCATATTAAAGGGTAGGCGTATTAGGACAGTCATTAATCTTACATACAATGCCAGGTAAATCTACACTGGTAATTATTAATATAACCAAACAATGCTGTAATAGCTATATGGTATATGTTTATGTACCTTTTCACTTTGTATTTTATGTCATTTATTGAGAAGTATATTTTACTCGTTATAAAACATTAGTCTATTTGTGTTCATTGCTATATTTACACACAAAGAATTTTATATGTGAATTATATGTTAGGCCATCCATTTGCTGATATAATTGTGAATTAATGCTTACTTTTCCTTTTCCTTTAACCCAGAGAATTTATGTACTTTTCTTACTTTTACTTTTATTTATATAAAATATGTGATATCAATATCCTTTTTAGTTACATGACATTTGTACTCCCCCTCTTCTTAAAATTTTAATTTGTAGAGGACTGAAAATGCTCACTGGGTTAAGGATATAAAATACTCTTAATTTACTCCTCTTTCATATGGAACAATTAAGTATTAAAGGGAGTATAAAAATACTTTGTAAAGGAAAAAAGACTGAAATTAGTAAATGTAAGTAGATGTAGATATTGTGCTGTCAGATGAACTTTTTGGTTTGAAAAGAGTAGGAAGAGAATTTTGGTTTAATAAAAAATAGTAAAATATGTGTATAATATAACAATTTTAGATGGGATTTGACAGTATGGGACAGAAAATGATGCAAATATAAAGTTATGGTGAAAAATAAATACTTAAATTGCCTTGTGAATGATATAGGATGATGCCTCATTTATATGTGAATAATTTGATGTTTTCAAAGGTCAGAGAAAGAACTTTTATTTGCTAAAAACTGGAAAAATTTGAGTATAAGTAACAGTTTCAAAGATATAAAATGAGTGAGGACTAAGTTGAAAACCCAGATATGCAAGGCATTATGGTCCCTTAATTCATTTACATACAGAAGTTTCAAGACTTAAGAGGGGAAAAACTTAAAAATAATAATATAAATATTTTGAGAGTAAGGTATGACTTAAAAAGGACATCTGATTTCATAGCAGAAATTTGATGAGTTGTTACCTTGAAAGTGAAAGGTGAGTCACCTAATGCCAGGATACTCTGATTTAAGCCATTGAAATATATAGGAGACAGGCTGAGAGTTTGTGTGGTGAAGAGTTTGAAGAACTTGATAGAAGGATAAAACAGTAAGCCACAAAAATCTAGCTTCGTCAGAACTGTTTCAAGAGACCAATATCTGCCGGCCCCAGTCATTATATGCCAGCAGGATGGTTGTGTAGGTTCAGGGCAACAAAACTTTTGGATCATCCTTGATTTAAGCTCCCTGCCCTGAGGACTCAGTTGCAGGCCTCACATTGGGCCAAGGCCTGAATCTGGGATTCTGCTCCTGGGTTAGAGCCATTCAGTTGCTGTTGGCTTTTTTCTCTGCTCCTTTCTTTGTACACAGTCTTGGCCTATGACTGTTCTTTGCCCCAATGCAGCTACATGATGGCTACCTCTAAGTGGAAGTCTGAGTCCATATTGGATCTGCAACATACCTTTGAGATGCAAGCAATGGAGTTTCCCAGTTTTTTACTTTTCCTCTTCTGTATAGTGTTGAGCTCATCCTTGCTATATTTGGAACTGCTTCATGGCTTCATGCCCTAGTACATAGTGGCGGGTCCCAGGTCAGTCTCCTCTCTGGAAGACTTTGTGTGATGATTTTTGGCTAGAACATGTCCTCCTTGCTTGTAGAACTCTGTCTGTCTCACTATCATTATGGGCTCTAAAAATGACTCATTGTGATTTTTAACTGGATTCCCTGATCACAGTTCAGTCTTGGACTCTTTGTTGGTCTTTGTTGGAGTAGCTGGAAGGGAGAGCTAGCTTGTATTGCTTACTACTGAATCTTTTTTTTTTTCTTTCTGATCCCTCTCACCTCTGATTTGAGATGGAAAAGTAGAAGCTGCTTTTCTGCATAAAGAGAGTTGGCTAGGCTAGTTTTCCTTTCCCAAAGAGTCAACTGGTGCTCTTTGCTACCAACTCTGTTATGACTGAACAGCACAGAATAATAGTGAGTGAAGAGCTGTCTGGTCTGATCTGTGATGCCTACAGAGCTAGCTTCATGAACTTTAGAGCTGTCTGGGTTAAAGGAACTCGTTCCCATTAGGAGGAAACATGTTCTAAACACCTTTTAAAGGATGATTCTAAGCTGAAAGAGCTTGCAAATGCTACATTGGTTAGAGTGTAGAATAGAAGATTCTTCTTCCTTATTACTTTGAGTGCAACACTATTCTTCCAGTCCCTCAGGCTCACAACCTAGGAATAATACTGGATTCTTCTCTGTCTCTCACCCCCTATATCCAATCTGTGGCCTTCACCTTTGTTATTGACGTGACCTTTGCAATATCTCACAAGTGTTCCACCTTCTCTCCTCAGACATTGCCACCATTCTAGTGCAGGACTTCATCACCTAAAGCCTCAGTTACTGCAATAGCCTCCTGGTAGGTCTGCCTGTCTCAAGTCTCTCCCTACTCCAATTCCATCCTGTATTCTGCCACTACAGTGATTTTTTCTAAAGTGCAGATCTTATGCCTCCACACTCAGTAAACTCCAGTGGCTTCTTGTTGTTTACAGGAACAAATACAAAATGCTTTGTATGGCATTCAAAGCCCTTCATTACCTATTCTCCTCCTGCCTTTCCTTTCCAGTCTTATTATGCCTTACTCCCTCATACATACTCTTAGATTCAGTGTAACTGGCTTCCTGCTTATTCCATGAACAAGACACTCCATCTTGACTTCAGCCATTCTCTCTGACTATCCCCCACGCCTGAAATGCTGTCCCTCCTCCACTCTGACAACTGAATTCCCTAGGGGGTCTCCTTTAAGTCTCAATTAAAACCCCAGCTCCTACAGGAAGTGTTCCCCACCTCCTCTTAATTCCAGTGCCTTCTCTCTTGTTTCCTATTTATCCCACATATATTTGCTTTGTAAAAATGTGTTTGAATGTTATCTTCTCCATTAGATTGCACAGACTGTCTTTTGTCTCTTTTTGTATCTCTAGTGCTTAACACAGTGTCTAGCACATAGTAGGCAATTAAATGTTTTTTGATCGATTGATTTGCCCAGTTGGAGAAGGATACAGACAAGTACCTATCAGGGAAGTAGTTTCATGTGGTTCAGAAGTTCTTGAATGGACCGATGACATTAAAGCCTTAAGTATAGAGTCAAAAGTTACCCTGAGCACATGAATTTTCCTCCCTCATGTGCTTTCCTACCAGGTCCCTATAGCATCACTTAATTTTGTTTACCTAGTGCCTAGCACAGTGCCTGGCACGTAGTAGTCAATATATGATTATTTGTTGCTAGCTTGCTACTGTTATTACATCAATCAGTAGCAAAAATTTATACTTTCTAGCTTTCTTCTTTTCTCTCAAACTTAAGGTTCCATGCACTCTCTTATTTATTGTTTCTGATCTTTTGTAAGGTAAGAAAAATTGTCAAGGTTTCTCAAATTACATATGAAGATGAAATAAATAGGTTAGAGTGAGGACCTATGAAATTCTATTATGCCAATGCTTGACATCTTTTTTTTTTTTCCTATTTCCTGTTTAGTGGCTATGGTTTAGTTAACTGAGTTTGCCATATAAGTGACCTCTAGAGATGGAGGTTGCTTCTGTAATTTGAAAAAAAAAACCAGATTGGGAGAGTACTCAATTTCAATATTATTGATTCTATGATTATGAAGATTATTTGTATTTAGAATTACAGTGATTTTTGGTGGCAACTAAATCAGAAAAGGATTGGTAGAAAGTATGTTGAATTTTGAATGAGTAATTGGTTTTTAATACTGTCTCTGTCCTTTAATAACTGTGCGACCTAAAGGAAGTCATTTCCTCTTTTTGGATTTCTGTGTCATTGTCAGTAAAATGAAGGGTTTGCATTAATAATAATATTGAGTATTTATGTAGCACTTTAAGGTTTGCAAAGTGCTTTACAAACATCTCATTTTATCTTCACAACAACCCTATCAAACAGGTGCTATTATTATCCCCACTTTATAGATGAGGATATGGAAGCTAGAAAGATTCAAGTGACATTCAAGGTCACATAGCTAGTCAGGGTCTGAGGTAGAATTTGAACCAAGGCTGTCCTGACTCTCAGTCCAAAGCACTTTTCATGTATCACCTAGATGCCTCTGATGTTCTTTAAGGCCCTACTAACTCTACATCATATGATCCTGAGCTAATATAGCAGTATCATGAAATTTTTAGAGGTGTAACATACCTTAAAATCATTTAGTTTCCTATCTCCTTCCATTTCATAATTTGGGAATGAATTTAAGGTTCATTATGAAGCTTGATAACACCAAATACTGAAGATTAAGTGAATCTTCTATAGCTATGGCTTAGGTAAGAAGAAAGCCTATTTCTACATTGGCCAAAGATGATTTAGCTTTATGATATGGATATTGTAGATAAAATTATCACCTGCTTCATGTGCTAATTGTGTTACATCAATTTATTAAACTTCATCTTATTCAGGTATCCAAAATCAGCAGACTTTCCTAATTATAATGCCCTTGTGGTTGATAAGAAGGGGAGAGGGTCATAGTCCAAATCACCAGTTGATTGACTGCCCCAAACCTTCCCATAAACAATAATCAAATATAAGGGCAGAGACCCAGAGATATGGGTTCTTGATTGGGGTAGGCATCCAAATATTTTCCTGTACCACAGCCATGGGACTGTAGAGCTGGGGAGCCACATGCTTCCATGCCTGTGAGTAATAAATTGTCTGACTTATGAGTCAGACTTCTCAGTATTTCACTCAAGATGTCCTCATAGGATGCATTAAACATACTCCAATAACTTTGATAAATGTGTAATCTCATCCATGAGGGTATATCATTCGTTGCTATCTGTCCATGCTTTCCCATCCTGTGTAATTCTTGTACATGCAATCTTGTCCAGTTCATATCCCAATGTAGAAACATGTATGCAATTCTTTTGACAATGTAGGTACAATAGGAATTTCACTGGCACCTCTGAAATGGCATTCTACATTTTCATAAAACCAGCTTTGAAAGAGCCAGATTATTTCACAGGACAGCAGAAGAGGTATCCAGGGTTAGGGTTAGTGAAATGTCTTGGAATTTTGGATTGGTTCCTCAAAGAGCAGCCTTCCCAGAACGGGAAGACATAGAATCTGTCATGCAGTCTTAACTGGGTTGTCCTGTCCCGGAAAGCTAGAATAAGTTTGCATTGGGGAAAGGGAGACTGAGAAGCACCTATATTCTAAGCAGCCAAGATAGAGGAAATATTGAATGGGGACTAAGATAAACATTGAGAGACTGAGAATGTTTGCTCAACACTATCCATAATGAAAGAATATTTTGCAAAGGAGTGATGAGATTGGTTTTTCCTGAGGAAACCCAGCTGGTGAACCTCCTCCTTTTTGTTTATCTTTGTTTCCTTTTCATCCAAAATGTTAAATGTGTAAATCCTAAGTCTCTGTTTTTTTTTTAGGATTTTTTTTTTACCTTTTCATTAATCCACTAAATCTGATTTTTTCTAGGTAAAGATGCGGTTGTCCTTAATTATTTTGTCTTTATACTCAGAAATAATTTAAGTGGGGGGTGAGGGATGGTGGGCTGGTGGCTATTTAATGTGTAGAATTTAATAGGGCAGGATCTTCATCTCTGGCCTAGCACCTGAAATCATTCTGAAATCAAGTCTCTGAGCATTTATGATTTTTCTAAATTAATAATTCATAATTTTAAGCCCTCTAACTTTGCAGAGAACAGAATCCATAAGGACTATGAGTAAAAATTGGCTGTGGGCTAAAATCACCAGCTTATCTCTTTACCTATAGCAAGATGGATCACTTTGATGGTTGGTTAAGCTATCTCTGTCTTCTAAGGAAGGCAGGAAGGAGTAGGGTATGATGAGAGGGAAGGTTGCGACTAATGACTTGCTCAGTGGGCGGAAGCAAGTGTGTTTAGGAAAGAACTGGTTCTGCCCATTTCCAGAGAAAGGGGGGAATATTTTCTGCAATCAGACATGACCTTCCACAGTGACATCTGCTGCCTGAACATGGATACCAGTGGAAAATATGGGCTGACCATTGGTTATTCCTTACTTGCCCTGTTGGAGGACTAACCTATTATTATCCTTTCTTTCTTTCTTTCTTTCTTTCTTTCTTTCTTTCTTTCTTTCTTTCTTTCTTTCTTTCTTTCTTTCTTTCTTTCTTTCTTTCTTTCTTTCTCTCTCTCTCTCTCTCTTTCTCTCTCTCTCTCTTTCTTCCTTCCTTCCTTCCTTTCTTTCTTTCTTTCTTTCTTTCTTTCTTTCTTTCTTTCTTTCTTTCTTTCTTTCTTTCTTTCTTTCTTTCTTTCTTTCTTTCTTTCTCTCTCTCTCTTTCTTTCTTTCTTTCTTCCTTCCTTCTTTCCTTTCTTCCTCCTTCCTATTTATCTTTCTCTATGTAGACACATATCTGTATATATAAGCAGATCTATATTTCTATCTATATTTCTATTATATATATATGTAGAGAGAGATATAGGTATCTAATAAGCTTGCATTGGGGAAAGGGAGACTGGATATACAAGGGCATTATAATTAGGAATTTTATCACACATGTCCTGTGTAATTCTTCATTGGTAATATCTAATAGCTTGTATGTATCTGTCATTTCCTCTCCATTGACCTTAGCTGACCTTTGACTTTAGTTCTTTAAAGATGGTGAGAGTCTATGACTATCAGTCATGCAATTAAAGAATCAATTGAGAACTGTGGGTATTTTTCTATGGACCTTTATTTTGGGCATCATTCAAATCTGTGCAATTTCCCAAAGGCAACTTCTTACATATGGCAATTTTTAGTGACTAAATAGGATTAATTTCTTCAAATTTGGTCCTGATTTTCTGACCCCTCTTTGTATCGGGGCTATTCCATACCCAAGAGCCATCATCTGTAGATTCCTTCACTGTGTTTCAAATTTAAAAGTCTTAGTCAGTAAAATAGTTTGGAAAAGCTGCTTTAAACTAAAATGTATGTGTGAGAGACATTGCTTTTTGACTAACTTGATTAAATTTTCAAGCATCTTAGTAGTCTTGAATAAGGCTTATATGAACAACTGAGGAAGCAATTTAATTCTCACTCTATTACCATTACCCAAAGAATAAAGGGAGAAACTTTACATTTTTGAAGGATAATTCCTAGGCCTGCTCCTTTATTTCAATATCTGAAAAGTTGTCCAAAAAAGAACAAAAGATATTCACATTTGAATCTCTCTAAATTTGATTGCTTCAATTGAACAATATTTATTATTTATGTCTTGAAGGTGTAGCTATCATATTCTCTGCCAAGTAAATTGATGGAATTTCACTGTTTCTCTAAAATGAAGGCAAAGTGCCTGAAACCTAAATAGGAATGGAACCCTTAATAATCTTTTGATTTCCCTTTCTTATTTTCATAAAGTTTCTGTCTTTCAAGAGTCACCATCCCTAGGAGCTGTGTATTAAATATTTTAGTAAGTTGTCTGAAAGTTGTACCTGCTGTTGTCAATTATATCATGTTTTATGATATAAAGCCAACTGTGCTCTTTAGTAGGAAAGTTAAAATCAGGAGCTTTTCAGTATTTTCAATTATAGGAGTGAGCAGTAGGAATTTTAAAAACTGGCTTATCTCTCTAGTTGCAACATCCCCCCTCTGGAGCAGTTTTGATGGCAGACTCCAGCTCATTGAACTCTTTGAATGGGCTACTGTGGTAGGGGACAATAAGAGGAACAATGAAAAGGTCCTTCTTGGCAGACTGTCTAAAAGGATGTAATGTGTTAAGTCTGAAATTTAATGACATTTGTAATGTATTCTTCTGGAAACTAACAGAGATGAGACAATAGTGTACTATGAAGTCAGGAAAAGATTGCCAGTGTCAGCATGACTACTGATTTCAAATTATTCAGGTAGACATCAGGATTAACCCAGTGGGTTATCGGCTCTTTGGGATGGAGGTTTTCTATCCTAGAGTTGTACCTAGTTTACTACTGTTATGCATATTCAACTGGAGCCTTCCTTGGATATGACATACAACTTTGAGATGATCTTAGTAAATGACACATATAAGCTATACTTTGGATAATATGAATTAATTAATGTCAACAATAATATAACAACAACAATAATAATAGCTAACATTTATATAGTACTTACTATGTATTATGTAAATTTTGGCTATTAATATTGTTATTATGTGAAGCACTTTACAGATCTCATTTGATCCTCACAATAACTCTGGGACATACTATTATTACTACCATTTTACACAGGAGAAAACTGGAGCAAACAGTACATGGTACATAGTAAATGCTATATAAATGTTAATTATTATTATTATTATTATTACTACTACTACTCTTCTGAGTACTTGACAAGCTATATCTCATTTGATCCTCACAACAAATCTGGGAAGTAGATACTATTATTATCCCCATTTTACAGATGAGGAAACTGAAGCAAACAGAGGTTTAGTGACTTGCCTAAAGTCACACAGCTAGTAAGGTAGATTTGAACTCAGGTCTTCCTGACTCTAGGCCCAGTGATTTATTCACTTTGCCACCTAGCTGCTTCTAGCTGTCCCAAAAGACAGTGAAATTCAAGGATGCAGCTAATGTACTAGATTTTATGTACAGCTGGATCAAACTTGCAAGGAGAAGGTGATAGCAAATTCATAAGCAGCTTCTTTTTTATTGTAACAAATAATATTTATTCATTTTAATTTTTTTAAGGTCAGAGAATTGCTTGCCTCAGAAACCTGGAAGTGTGTGATAGAATCAACCAGCTATTTAAAAAAATGGCCCTCATTTACAGTAGTACAGAATTATTCATAGTTCTGGGTTCACATATAGCTATAAGAGTGGGGTTATATAAGTTTGGTATTGGGAGTCAATAGATCAGGGTTCTAACTAGCAGTGTGACTTTTGGCAGGCCACTTCACTTTTGAAGGTCTTTGTTTCCATTTTTATAAAAATAAGAAGTCTTTGCAGGGTGATCTCTTAGAATCTTTTGGGCACCAACAATTTTTTGCTTCAGGAGATAAACTGAAATCCTTCTCTGTTCATAGCAGACTGAAAATTCTCTTTCTGGAATTCTCCCTGATATATTAAGCAAACAACTCTTCTTTTTTCTCTTCTTGATCATAAGCAGCTTCTTTAAGGAAGATCACAAAGAAGGCAGAAGGAAACAGTTATGCTCACGAATGTATTCAAGCTGTCTGACACAGACTTTGATCTCTGGAAAACAACAGCAGTAGAGAGGATGAGTCCAGCTATGCAATTCAACACTCTGTTATTAAACAAGAGGCCCTGTGTTGTGAGATGACATACAGTAGTCAGAAGAAGAGTGGCCCTAGGCCCAGGAGACAAAATGATGGGTAAAATCATTAGAAAACAGGATGTTTGAGGAAAGCTTAAAGAAAGTAGAATCATTTAGAGATAACTAAAAGGTGATAGAGACATGGAGCTTTGCTATAAGGAAGGTGATGATAAGCTATATTTCATTTGTCCTGATGATAGATTCAATCTTATTAAGCACTGGGGACACCTTTCAAATTCCATGTCTCTTATCCTTGAAGTGCTATCTTTTAGTGTCCTTAGCTAGACGTTCTAATTTGCCTTTGGTGCTGACTGGGGCGGGGGGTGCTATAACCTGTAATATAAATGAATCTCCTTTGACAAAGGAATGTGGTGAAAGATGTGCTTTTATTCCCATCTTCCTTATGAGTAGAAAAGTGGAATCAGAAATGGACAAACCATTAGATTAAATGCAGGAGTACACATTTATGCCAAAATCTTAGACACCACAGACTATCCCAAGACATCTTGGAGTTCTAGTGGGCCACAATCTCAACATGAGCTGTCATAAGATAATTTTTGAATCAACTATTATCATCATTTATGTAAGATGATCAGGTCATGCAACTAGCTAGAGTGCAAAATCAAGCTGAGACGTTAGCTATAGCCCGCATGCTAACTAGTTTAAATTTCAGCTTGAGATAATCAGGCTTACCTTCAGTGTTTCCCAACAAGTTTCCTGTTTTACCTGACATAGATCTTGCCCTTCTGCCATCTATTCTTTCATTTGTAAATCATTATCATTCCTTTGTAATCATTCCATTTTGCTCAGCCCATTTATGTAACAAAAACCTATATAAGGTTGTGGAAATTAGTATCGAAGGAAGGCTCACAGATTTTTCTACATAATGACCCTTTGCCCTGAGCGTAATAGACAAGTTTTTAATCATATCTATGCATCTTGAGTGATTTTGGTCACAGAGCCAACTGTATGATGTGGCAAACAAAGAATAAATGTATCCTTATGCTATAATAATAGAAGCAGACTGTCCAAAATGAATCTTAGAGGTCATCCATTAATTTGACAATATCTTAAGTCCATTGGGGTAACTTAATTAGTCTAAGCTCCCATGGGTAGGAAGCAGCAGAGCTTTTATTTGAACCCAATTCTCTGACGCTAAATCTTGCACTCTTTCTACTGTGCCGCTGAGTGTAATACTGAGTGTAATCCTTGCAGTCCTGCTACTCTGTCTTTTTTATCATGTACATGGACTATTATGTTCAGTACATAATTTCATTTCTTAGGAAGAATGTAACCAGATAATAGTGATCAGGATGACAAGTTTAAGCAAAACCTCACTCTGCATAAATCAATTGAAGGAACTGGGAATATTTACTCCGTAGAAGAGAAGACAGATACAAAAGATATCTGAATGTGAAAGAGGGGTTGCCCTTGTTGGCCCTAGAAGGGAAGATGTAGGAGAAAGGGTAGAAAATTGCGGAGAGACAGATTTTGACTCAATGTTAGGAGAAAACCTTAGTAAGAATTGGAGTTATTCCAAAGTGGGATGGGATCTTTAGGGAAATTGGTTCCTCTCCTCCACCCTCTGAACTAGAGGTATCCAAGAAGAGGCTAAATGACCATTTGGTGGGGAATAAAGTGGAAGAGATTCCTGATTTTACATGACTTTGGCTTAGTGATCCCTAACTCTGAGATTCTATGAACTTATCAGTGTAGAACATAGGCAATTCTTACCTGTGGGCCCCTGAAAATTACCTCACTTTCTATGTCCTTGGGGGCTTCTTTAGCTCACAAGCACCCACTAATGAGCCTAAGGACATGCTCAATTCAAAGCAAAGGCATTATTTAAAATGTATAGTGGAAATGACTAACCATAACACCAGAAAACTCAGGATGAAGCATACTACCCATTGCCAAATAAAGATGTGATGGACTTGGAATGAATATTGAGGAATTGTTTTTTTTTTTGGACATGGTCAATGGGGTAATTTGTTTTGCTTGAATATATACGTTTGTATTTTTGGGGGGAATGAGAAAAGGTAGAACTGAATATAAAATAAAATTGAATTTAAAAAAGTACAATGTAACCACATATTGGAGTCAGCTTCTGTAGGTCAAGGAAAGATTTCAGGATAGCTGTACCTACTTTTGTGATTTTAGTCTTCCTAGGCTGAGAAGAGACTAAGCCATATAGACTCTGACCTTGAATGTAGCACTCCCACCACAGTGGGTACTTCAGAATCACTCTGTGAGAAACAGAAAGAAGGTGGGCAAAGAGGTAGACAGAAGACAGATCCAAGAACTGACCAATGGCAGGGAGAAAACTATAGTATTGGCATGGATAAGACAATAGCAAGTTGACCACTTTGGGCTGTGGCCCTGTTTTATGAAACAAAAGATTCAAACTGTGTCTGTTGGGTGTGATTGTCCCTTCAAGAGGCCCATTGATTACCCTCAATCTGGTTTAGCCTGTCTGCCAAGATGGTTTACTGGGGAGTGGTTGTTGCACATCACGGGTGAGAATTGGGTGACCAGTGGGACACTGTTTGGACACCAGTTTGACTAGCTTGAATACACAGACTTTAAAGATTAATCTTGTCCTAGGGATCGGAATAGGGTCAATAAGGGGTACAATGATGATTTTGTTAATTAATTGTTTTATAAGCTCTCTAAAATCAGAAAGAAAGATTGTCAAATGCACTTGAGGTAGAGTTTGCCTCATGACTAAATACCATGAGATCTTTGCACAAGCGAGGGCATCTTGAACACTGATCTAGGCAACTCCCACCATTTTATGAAAAGGAACAAGTGAGGAGGGAATTATATGATGAAATAGAAAGTAACACCACAGGCCTAGCTCAATGGAAGGATAAAGGTATTATGTGAAAGCATCAGCCCCAATTCGTTGCAGTTGGGAATGCCTCAGCTAAACTTGATCATTCCAACACCTGTTGGTTGCAATAGTAATAAAAGTAACAAAAAAGTCTTTCCCCCATAAACATAGGGCTCACTTTCCCACACATATGCACTCTATCATTGTGAAAAGTAGATATGCATAGGAATCGCACATGCAGCAGACATATGGAGTATACATAAGGATCATATGCACACACACACACACACACACAGGAAATATGCATAATAACCAGGGCATCTGTGTGCAGACATGTACATTCAAGGTAGAGTGTATGGGGTGTTCAGGAAGGACTAGCATCTCTGGTATGAGGGCTTACTGAGCCCTTTTCAAAGCTGCTCATCCACCTTTGGTATCTACCTTTCATCCAACTCTCACTTGTTACTCCAAGAAGATGTAGTTTACACAGCAGCCACATACTAGTAAATTGTCTTGGCAGATAAGCTAAACCATGTTGAGGGTAACTGATGAGCCACAAACCCCTCAGTGAGATAGGGAGATGTCTACCTCAAGCATATGAAAACTCCCCTGGCAGAATGAGCAGATGAGAATAATTTGTTCCAATGGCCATAAAGGCAGCTGACGCAGGTGCTGTGAAGCACTTATACCTTGATCAGACATCAAGACACCAACGTCATCCACTGCATCCCGTGATGAACCTGGAAGAGAGAGTGAGGCTGACAATTTTATGCAACTCTGCCTCACTTAAATCCAATTCCATGACATCATCTCATAATGTCATTGGTCTTCTTCAAAGGAAGGATGAACAACATTCAAGGTATACATGGAGGGATATCTTAAGGCTTTGCTGTGACAGCATTGCTGATTTCTTCTAGTAGTGTAATGATGCTTGTCTCTGTTGGGCCTATTCCCCACTGAGCATTGGGTCTCTGCTGTTTCCTTATAGAGACTCTATCACCACCACTACTGACATTGCATTTCTGCTTCTCTCTTTTTCCTTTCCTTCCTGTCAGCATTTGTGTGTGTGTGTGTGTATGTGTGTAAACTATCTTCAGAGTCACCTAAATATTCAGTCTACCATCCACTGAGGGAAACTATGTGGCTATAGTTTGTCAGCCAGCTCTTTCACGCACCTTTATAACACAGCATTGTGGTTTAATAAACCTGTTGCTGACAGGTGAAGAATACTAGCCAATGGCCATGAAAGAATTTTCTTAGGTAGGTAGTTTACAACTAAGATTATCCTGGCTAAGATTGCATTTGTTCTTTGAAGTATTCTTCTATTTCTTCTGATTCCCTTAGCTAGACATCTCTGGCTTACGGGGGGAAAGATAATTTTAATTCTCAGTTATTATTATATTACCCAATGGCTGGGCAAGAATCCCTAGGGTTCTACTTCCCCAAATGGAAAAATGGCTGGTTGAAACTTTGGTCAAGAATTGCTTTCAAATTCCTTCCCCCATGTTTCTTTCTTCTATGCAAATCTAGTTAAAGAAGACTGAAAAGACTGGTGATCTTTGCTTCAAATACCTCCAATATCAAATCACAGCCTTCTCTCTCTCTCTCTCTCTCTCTCTCTCTCTCTCTCTCTCTCTCTCTCATTTTTCCATAGGATTAAAAAAAGAGGCTGAAACGGAAGCAAATGAAATCTAGGTTAGGGAGAAGGTGTTTATTTGTTTCCTTAGTTGAACTAGTCCATCCACAATTATCTCCTAGGCAAGTGCTACAGGTAGATAGAACATTGAGGTCAGCATAGTCTGGGTTGCATTTGGGAAACTGCAGTACTTTCAGTGATCAAACACTGCTTACCACTGTGTCTTTAACACTAATATTCACCTGGTGATGTTGAATGAAATTCAATGATGGCAAAAGATTTAAAATTACAAATTCTCATGGAGAGTGTAAACAAACTGCAGTGTTACCAATATAGATTCTTTTGTAAGAAAAGATGTAAAAAAATCCTCAAGGTATATGGCCAGAAAAGTTCTGATTACAGAGAGTTAATAAGTAAACTTTCTGAACATATATTTTTGCATTAGTGGCACTAAGAGTGCCAAAGTCTTTGAGTAGATCCTCAGTGGATGATTTTGGGAGAAAATATGAACAATAATTATATAAGATGAAAAAGAATATAGGTTGTGATTTGTGCTTGTGTAGGTAGTATCCACACTGATGAAATCATGGAGCTTTCAAAGTGTCAAAGTTCTTTTTTGTTAAATACTTGTGCATTAGACACTTGAAAATTCCTCCAAGAAATGCTCCACAATCACGATCTATTTAGAGGTATGGCAAGTACTACTTAATGCTTTGAGGTCTATAAAGTTTAAATCCTAAAAATCAAATGTTTCTGCCCTCTCTCTTCTGTTGCTTATATATCAGTGGCTGTCTAAAACATATGTGTGTGTGTGTGTGTGTGTGTGTGTGTATGTGTAGCTATACAACTCAGACAGTGACCTTGAGGCTTTAAATTTGTTATGAATATTTGTGGGAAAAAAGTGTTTGCATAATTTTAAAGGCCATCTTTCATATGAGACAGTTTAGGATTATTTATTTAGTGAGTAGAACCTATTATAACAACTCATTACTGCATAAATTCTGATATGTGACAGGTTGAAATTATGTCCCCTGAAACATGGCTATGTAAAGTAAAAGCCCTGGTGTTAACGTAGCAAGCCTATCACTCAACAGATATTCATTAAGTGCATACTTGGTGTGAGATATGGCTAAATGCTGTTAGGAAGTATAAGACACCCCCCTTATGGGAGAATGATATGAGCGAAGCTATGTAAGTAAGAAAAGTCAAGGGTTGTTTGAGAGACAAGGAGAGAGTGTTAGTCTTCTCCCCTAACACCAGCATTTTAAAGGGGTTCTACTGAGAAGCATATTATGTCGCTCAGTGTAACTTTGTCCATCTAGGTGGTTTTGAATGTGTCTTGGGAACCAAAATGTTTGCTGGGTTTCATTTCAGGCTTGACTTTGTGCGCCACCCCCTCCTACCCCCCGTGGGCTTCCTTAGCTTGCTTTCTGACCTAGTTTGTACCACACAGGTGGTGACCAAAGTAACTGAGGAGCAGATTTTCCCTTCCCATTAGGCAAGTTAGTGAGGGATGGGAAAAACATGCTGTTCAGGATTCCTAGAGACCCAAGTGTTTATACTAACAAAATAAACAAATTTGCATTGACAAAATTATGTAGTTTATCAAAGTAGATTGTTTAGCCAGTCTTCATTTATTTCATCAAGACACTGTTGCGTAGTTAGAAATCCTGAAGAACAAAGTGTTATATGTATATCTTCAAACATATATACTTTGAAGAAAACTAATTGATTTATATTAATCATAGGATTAGAGATTGGGAGCTAACAGGACCTCAGACACTATCTAATATAACCACCTTATTTCATGAAGAAGGAAACTGAAGCTCAAGCATGTTAAGTGACTTTTATAAGCAATAAATATCAAAGGCACAATGTGAACTCAAGACTGGAAATAGTGTTCTTTTCATTACACCATGTTCCTCACTCCCCAGGAAATTTGTATTCATTGATTTATATGAATTTATATAAATACTAATTTGCAGTGACATTGTGGAAGTGACCTTGGGTTCTGGAAGGTTTTCCCAGAGGAGAATAAGCTCTGACAGGTTCTTCCAAGCTTGGAAAGTCTTCAAATGCTAGAGGCTCAGGAACAGGCTGACCAGCCTAGCAAAGTTCAAAATAATTTATTAAGTTGTAGAACTCTTTTTATTACTTTTTTTCATTATCAATCATTTATTTTTTTCTCCTTCCTAACTGCCTACACCCTGGGGATAAAAAAACCCCAAATTCTTATATCAAATAAGCATAGTCAAGCAAAAAAAAATCTCATATTGGCCAAGCCTAAAACGTGTGTCACATCCAGCATATCTTTTAGGAGGTGGATACTTAATCATTCATGCTCTGGCAGCTAGGTGATGCAATGGATAGAGAAGCAGGTTTGGAGTCAGAAAGACTTGAATTCAAGTTCAGTCTCAGACAATGACTAGCTGTGTGACCCTGGACAAATCATTTAGCCTCTATCTGCCTCAGTTTTCTCAACTGTAATATGGGGATAAGCCACTTATTTCACAGGGTTATTCTAAGGATCAAACAAGATACTATTTGTAAAGTGTTAAGAACAGTACCTGGCACATTAATAAATGCTTATTTCCTTCTGGGATCATGACTGTATAGCTCAAAGTTGTTTAAAAACAGTGATTTTTAAATTGTGCGTTGTATATGTGTGTGAGTGTGTGTGTGATATACTTCTTAGTCTGAACCTCCTATTCTACAGAACTCTTCTTAACGTATAAAACAAAATACATAGGGTTAGAAAGGAAACTATATTGAAATAATTATCAAAATATCAAAAAAAGTTCATAGACCCTTTGTTGGGAACCCCTGTCTTAGAAAGACAACCTATAATCTATGTTCATAGAAGGAGTATTCACACTGACAAACTTAGGGACCATCAGAACATTAAATTATTTATTAATATACCTGCATACATTATTAAGTATCTTATACAAAACAGTTCTCTGACAAATTACTTAGCATAATTTAGCTGGAAAATTCCTCCTCTGATGCTTCATCATGGCTTGGAAGTAATGTGGGTACTCAAAGACCAAGTCAGTAGTCTAGTGTTTATACTTTGTAAGCTCTTTTTTTTTTAAATCTATTTTTAATTCATGGAATAAAACAAGCATTTCTATGACATAGTATAATTAAAAAGATGATTGCACATGAAACTACAAATGTACTATACTTGCTATTAAATATACAACAAAGCCATCATGTAAATTTCTTTTTTTCTTCCCTCCTAACCAACTCTAGAGATGGCCACCATTAGACACAAATAGGTATATATATGTATCATTGTTCTATATATACATACATACATACTTCTATCAATTCTTTCTTTGGATCTAGATAGTATCTTTCTTCATATGCCCTTTATAGTTAATTTGAGTATTTATAATAGTCAAAATAGCTTATTTGCTCAAAGTCATTCTTAAAACAATATTGCTATCGCCATAAACAATGTTATTTTGGTTCTGGTAATTTTGCTCTTCATTATTTCATGCAAATCTTTCCATGTTTTTTAAGATTATTGAGCTAATAATTTCTTATAGCACAGTCATATTCCATCACAATCATATACCACAATTTCTAAGTTCTTAATTAGTGTTGCTTGGATGATTGCCAATGGAGCACAAACTCTTGCAGGTCATAGGTTAGAACGGATCTCAGAGGTCAAGTAGTCTAATCCCATCCACCTTTATACATGTGAAGAAGCTAAGATCCAGTGAGATAAAATGAACTGTCCAATATCACAGAGACTGTAATTATCACAACTGAGATTCTGGTCATCATGGTAAATCCCATGACCCCCTTATGCTACCTGATGCACAGGCATAGATCTCTTGATAATGGGGTCATAGGATGACAGAAAAATATGTACCCCACAATATCTGAAGATTATTTAAGACCTGTTCACTCTTGCTTATCCTGAGACTGTTTTCAGAGTCAAGGATGTAGAATGTAGATCCTGCAAAAAGAGGGTCACCTTGAGTGAGTATGTCATTGAAAGTGCATCAGAATAAAATTAGTACTACCAAGTGGGGCAGGTTTCATGTACAAGTAGAATGGTACTTAGGTCTGAGGTTAAATCTAAATCCAGGGAGGCTCATTGCTAGGTTGGTCCATGATGATGAGTTTTTTTAGCCATAGTGACTAATAGATACTGTTTACCTGAGGCATTCTAGGGCTTATGATCTATGTGGGTGGAGGGAATACTCATGCCCAAGCAATCCCAAGTCACAGAAATGTTGAAAAGAAACTTGGCAAAGTAAGTGTATTCTTTCCCCCCACATTTTAGCTTGACCAAATTGTAAAATTCTGGAAATGATGACAAAGAGAGATTTACAAGGCTAGAGATATTTATTGAAAGAAATGGAGGATTTGGTGAAAGTCAGTCCTGTGTCCATTCCCACCAGACCTGAAATGGTATCCCGAATCAATGCAGACGCAACTTTATTTTGTGGTATACTGTGGTTCTCACTAATAATAAATGTGAGTGGCAACATTCAAGGGATACTTCATACTGAGCCAGCCCAAAGTACTTTGACGCAGAGGATTTTTATGCTCCGTTTGGAGCTAGGTAGGGAGGTATCATGGCAGAGTAGATAGGGAGCAGGCTTTGACCTCTACTGTCTGTAGTGACCCTAGATTATATGAGGGAGAATAACGTACAGTCAGTTTGGAAAGACAATTTAAAACCACATTGTAAAGGAATCAAAGTTCTAAGCAGAAGAGTTTGTATTTTATCTTAGAAACCATAGGGAGTCACTGAAGCTTCTTGAGTAGGGTAGGAACATGATAAGACTGGTGCTTTAAGAATGTCAATTTGGCTGTTTTGTGGAGGGTGGACTGGAGAAGGTAGACTGAAGGCATAGAGGGCAAGAAGGATGCTACGGTAGACCAGTAGATAGGTGTTAAAGGCCTAAATTAGAATAATAATTATATGAGTGGAAAGAAGGGATGGATTTGAGAAATATTATGGAGGTTGAATCTATATCTTGTCAACTGATTTTTGGAAGTTCACCAGGCACTCAAATGCTTGAATAATTTGAGAACCAAATGTTTTTAATCTCCAGGGGAACTGTATCCATCATGGACTTGACTCCAAGATTTGGCCATGCTAGGCCATAAAGATTTATATGCCTTTCTTCAAGGTAAGAAGATACCTTCTCACTTGATTACTTCAGTGTGGTGGGCAAAGAGGGAGGGGAGAGATGAGAAAGGGGACAAGGCATTTGATTAAATTAAAGGGAAAGAATTATGTATTTCTATTTATTCTCATGCAATCCCATCACACAATGGCATACATCTTTTTAATGCTAGTCACATAGGAGTCATCCATGAAGACACACTGGAAAGCTAGTGTGTGCATGAGTGTGATATATGCCAGTATTCACTTTATCTCACGTCCATTTGGGTTAGAACTAGATGGAGGCACAGGTGAAAAAAATTGTGTTATACGGTAAGAAAAAAACACTTAATTTTCCAGTTAAATGGTGTTAAATAAAGAACTTATCACAGTGCTGTTTTACAACATTAGATGCTTACATTGACTCATTCTCTTTCAAGACAGAAGACTCGCTTGAGACTGTAGATATGCTAAAGGAGGTTCTACTTTATTACTGCCAATTAAACAGCAAGAAGTAAGAGTGTAAATCAATGATAACAACTCAGTGCATAAAAACCTGTTCGATAATCCTGTTCCTAAAAAAATCAGGCTGCAATCTATAATAAATACTAGTAGAATTCCAAGACTCATGTCAGCAATGGTGAATTGAGGCAGTTTCACAGATCCAATAATGAACAAAACCTATTAAGTAAAGCTATTTGATGTCAGGTAAGTAAAGTACTTCACTTAGAATTACCTCTTCTTAGCAGTTGTGTGGAAGTTGGTTATTTAGCTCTTTTCCTCACTCCCTCAGGACCAGAGGAGGGTAGTCACATTTTAGTTTCCTAATGAAGGCGATAGGTGTTGTGTTCTTCTATTCTTAACTCATAATTTTATGGTTAACAATTAATTCCATTAGTCCAATGAGGTCATGTAGGTTGTATGTACCTCATTATTAATTTGTTGGGAGGAAAACATTCCATAGTCACATAGATTCAAAAGTGGGAGGGTTCTGAGGAATCGTCTAGGCCAATCTCATCATTTTACAGATAAAGAAGCTGAGGCCTGCAGAAATGAATTGATTTGCCCGAGGTCATTGATCATATATGAAAGAGGCAAGGTTCCAACTCACATTCTCTGATTTTCAGTCTTATACTCTTTCAACTAAACTACAATGCTTCTTTCAACGGTCATCAATTTATCTTCCTAACAAATGTCAAACAACCTTGCTGGATACATTTTTTAATCTATATAATCCAAATTCACGATCTTAAAAATCTTATATTTAACTCATCTCATCAGTGGATATTATTAACAATGAGGCCAAAGTCAACACATTTTAAATATAATGTGGAAAAAAATGAAAAAAAATATGCAAGAGTAATTTATCAGTCAGGTGTGATGATCTTGTTTCTCACTGCTTGACAATACATTTCCTCAGCTAATCTCCTCACTGATACCAAAATATAGCACACCCATTCTTACCTCCATACCTTTCTTCATGTGGTTTCTTCTTTCCAGGATTATTTTCTTACTTCTAGCTAAATTCAAATCACCCTAGAAGGGCTACCTCAATTTTCACACCTTCCAAGAAGCCAATTTCCAGATCTCTGACCCACACTGATTACTCCCTTTCTTGGCACAGGATTAGAGGATTTACAGTAGGAATTGATTTAAGAAGTCATCTAATGCAATCTTTTTTCCTTTATAGATGAGGAAATTGAGGCCCAGACTTGCCTAAGGTCACACAGGAAGAGGACCTTACAAATGAGAAAGCTGGAATTCAAACATAGTTTCCCTGATTCCAAATCAAGTGCTCTTCCCAGTACAATGTTTCTTCTAACACAGAATTTGATATTGTACCACTTTTTGCATTTAAATTAATTCTATCTGGCTTTCTAGTAATTTAGAATTTATAACTTTTATCTTTTCAATAATAATTATATCTGTCACTTTCATAGTGCTTAAAAGTTTGCAAAGATCTTTATGTGTGTATATATGCTTATGTATACACACATGTGTACACATACATACACACACATACATACACACACACATATATATGTATATACATATAATCTCATTTGATTCCCACAATAACCCTATGAGATAGGTGTTACTTTTATCCCCATTTCACAGATGAGGACACTGACTCTGAGCGAGCTAAAGTGACTTGCCTAGTGTTACAAACCTAATAAATGCTTGCTGCAAGATTGAACTCAGGTCTCCCTGGCTCCAAATCATGCATTCTATCCACTATCCATTCTATCAATGTATTAGACTATGAGCTCTTTGAGGGAAAGATCATATCAGATTCTTTTCCTGACCAAACTTCAAAGCACCTTCAAAGGAACATATTTAGCTAGTTGCCTGAGAAAGGTACTGAATATAATTTTGGAATTTTTGATACAAAGGACCTCAGATATTATCCTGCCCAGTCACCCGTGTGAATCATGAATCTCACACTTCTTCAGTGAAACTCACCAGTTGGATGTGATCTCAAGACCTTCTGAGCTATGATAGTACTTTGCTCTTTTTTTTTTCCATAAGTACTTATGACATTCTGTTCTTCATTGCCTCGTCTCTCTGCCACAGTGAAATACTACTCTGAAGTCTCATCAATGTAAAGGAGTGACTCTGAGTTTAGAAGGCTATGCCAGGAGAGCACAAATTCAGGTAGACTGGATTTCTATGTGGCTCAGGGAATAGAGCACTGGGCTTGGAGTCAGGAGGACCTGAGTTCAAAGCCAGCCTCAGACACTTACTTGCTATGTGACCCTGAGCAAATCACTTAACCCTGTTTACCTCAGTTTCCTCATATGTGAAATGAGTTGGAGAAGAAAATAGCCAACCACTTCAGTGTTTTTGCCAAGAAAACCCCAAATAGGGTCACAAGTCAGATGTGACTGAAACAACTAAACAACAACAAAAGTAGATTGTTAGATCCTTGAAAGCAAGGATATGTTATGATTTCCTAGGGCTTTGGAATCCAGAATGCTTTGAAGGTATTATGAAATACAGAGCAGTGTAATGTTCCAAAGCCAAGGAGAGGTCAGCACAAAGAAAGTAAATGTAACATCTTATATATAGTAGACCCTTAATAAATGCTTTTTCAGTAAATAAATAAATGAATGAATGAAGCCATCTGGGGTTGCTGATATAATTAGTTGTTTCAACGATTTCTGCTACCACCCATGTAGTTCAGATGAACTGAAGAATGTTGCAATATAACAACCATGAGTTATAACCAACTTAACAGAGTTTCCTATTTCCATGAGCAAATGGAATGGCAGCTGTAAGGTCTTTGGATAGCAAGTACATAGTTCATTACTAAGCCCACTCTAAAAGTCTTTCCAGCCTTCTAAGATCTTTTCATTCTGCAAGTCTAGCCTTTGAGAACATAGGGTCACTCTGACACTACATTGAGTAATCAGATTAGGATTTAGTGGAGGATTGATCAATTGATCAATCTATCCCAATATATTATATAGGTATATATTTATTTATGTTTTATATGTGTATATATGTATATCTTCTACTGTGTATGTGTGTGTTACTATGATGTCATTGAATTAGGAACATTCAGAGAACTTCACCATAAATAAGGAATTTTTATGTGGGCTTTGAGCTGGACATCTTCAAAGACACTGGCAGTACTTGAGACAAGTATGTTTCTTTGCTTTACATATTGTTTGATGTCAATATTTAGTAGGTTTTTGAATAGCTGTTTTTGTAGTAGCACATTTTTAATGTTAATAGTACTACTTTTCTGTGGATGCCATTTTACATATTAGCATAGGTATTTACAATATAGGTATGTACCTTATACCTATTATAAACGTACATAGATATTTTTGTTTTTCAGTCATTTTCAGTCATATCCAACTTTTTGTGCCACCCCATGTGGGGTTTTCTTGGCAAAGATACTGGAATGGTTTGTCATTTTCTTCTCTGGTTCATTTTACAGATGAGGAAACTGAGGCAAAGAGGGGTAAGTGACTTCCCCAAGGTGACACAGATAGTAAGTATCTGAGGACAGATTTAAACTCAGGAAGATGAGCCTTTCTGATTGTAGACCCATTAAAAGACCTGTGACCATTAATACTTATATATGTGTACATATATAAGTATTAATGGTCACAGGTCTTTTAATACTGTTAATAGAAGCATCTAGCTGGCATAGTGGATAGAGTGCTAGTCTTGGCATCAGAAAGACTTGAGTTCAAAACTTTACTCAGCTGCTCACCTGTGTGACCCAAAGTGCTCTGCAATCTTAATACACTACAATAGTGCTTTAAGATTTACAAAGTGCTTCACATACAATATCTCATTTGTGCCTCACAAACAACTTGGTCATTTAGGTCCTATTATTATTCTCACTTTAAGATGAAGAAACAGGCTCAGAGAGATTAAGGGATTTGCCCAACATCTCATAGCTAATGGCCAAGGCAAAGTTTGAACCCTGACTAAGAGGAAGACGTCTTCCTAATTCTAACTTTAGTACTCTATGCAACATTGCATCTTCTGTAGCAACGGTGCTGTCCAAATTACTTGAGACAAGAAATATTGGTATGGGTTCATTTTGTGATAGAACTGACCTTGATCACTGGAAACTAGAGGGAGCTGGTTTCCTCACTTTTAATTAGTTTTATATCAATTGAGAGCTGCTTTTCATGCCAAACATAGATGTTTCATTGCTCCTTTTTCCAGTGTTTTTAAGTCTTTGATTTTAAGAAAGTGATATTACTCCAATGAAACTTGCAGAAATGTGATTCTTAGAAGCACATCTGAAAGACTGTTAGAGATTTTGCAGCAACAGTTAGTATGGTGAAGTCAAATTTATTAAAGATCATTCAAACCCATAGTGACATAAGGTCAGTCACACCAAAGTGCATGGGAAAATTTGGATGAAAATGAAAAACAGCATCAAAAACTAATAAACCATTGCTGTAAAGAAGTCTAATTCAGGAGAAAAAAAAATAAAATGAAACCTTCAGAAGGACCTGACAGCTGTGTGGTTGTTACTAATTTTTTTTTCAACACAGTGGTATAGACTTCTCGAATTAGAACAACAAGAAGATTATTTAAAAAATGTGCTAATGTTTCTATGTAGAAAAAATACTTGTCATGAACAAGACAATACAAAGTCTGGAGTATCAAAGATTAGAAAAATAGCACTTTTCACTAATGAAATTCACTTTTTCGTTCAAGTTTATACCAAAACCTTTATCAGAAGAAGTCTAGATGAACCTGTGAGATCTTTGCATCATTATCAGGCCAAAAACATCTGCTTAAAAATGTTTTGGGGATTTTTTTACTTCAGGTGGACCCTGTCTCCACTAAGTTATTCATGAACTCTGATAAATATATTTACATACTGATGAGTAGAGTTATTTGAGAATAACAAAAAATTCCAAAATGGAGATGGGATACTTCAACATGGCCTTGCACTACACCACACTTCATGAAAGTCTGAGAAATATATTCAAGAGATGGAGACAAACACGCTGCAAATGACTGGGAACTTGCTTGACATAAATCACATTGAAAAACTATGGAAAATAATAAAAATTAGTCTTGGGAAAAAATGAAGTGATCATCAAAGATAAACTTAATATCCAATATGATAATGAAGTTTTATAATGAAGAACTAAAGAAAGAGATTGAAATCATGTGAACTCAATGCAAAATTGTATAAGTGGTCATAGTCATAGGAATATGTTTCATGCTAAAAGTTTGTTTAAAACTATAGAAAATTGTAAGTTTTATTGTATAAGCCAATAAATTCAATTATTCTACTTTATCCCAAGTTACTTGGACATGGCTGTAATTGCATTGATTATTCTCATTGAAATTCATAGAAACATTAAAAAAATAGTCAAACTGGAAAAAACAAAGTGGATAACAATATTTCATCTTGCTCTGAGTATGACATACAAGTGATTGACCTACTTACTGATTTATCCTACAAATATATTTATCTTGCAGAAGTGGTATATAGCTGGACAACGAACTGGGACATTCCTTGAATAGGAGGAAAAGATCATGCTGGATATCATTTGGGAAATTTCACCATCTTTTCAATGTTCACAGACTGTTCTTTACCATGAGTCCTGTGACTTTCACACCAATATGATCTTTATTTTCTATATTACTGTGAATCTTGCAAAACCGTGAGATCAGAAGATCAAACTTACAAATAATGTAAAAGACAATGGAAAGCTATAGAGCAGACAGAAGTTTACTGCAACATATTATCAATGATGACTCACATAAGAGGCCATGAAAAGTTACCAAGGGTAGATATGCCTGGAAAAAAAGGTGGACCAGCATATAACCAAAATGAGAGACAAGAGATAAACAAATAAACTTCTGAGATTAAAAAAACAAAATAGAAAAAGATCTCTAGTACATTGGATGGCTTGTCTTTGGATGATTAATGGAAAGATGTAGACAACAATCAAAAAGTATGTGTGTATGTATATGTTTGTGGAGTAGGGAAGTGATGATTTACCTTTATTTAGGAACTAACCAAACAAGTGAAAATACCATCAAAATATATAATAACAAAAGCCAAAGTACATATGTGACATATTATATACATATATGTTTATATATTTATATTTGCACTTATGTGTTTATAAACACATGTAGAGATTTGATATCTATTGGATTCTGATAACAGATGACATCTTTCAATGGTTAAACCCAGCATTTTATCAGCCAGCTTGTTTAGAATGATCAAGTAACTCTTCTTAACACAATAACTACTTTGTCTCAAGCTCATGATTATAGACTGTTCTAAGTAAATGATCTTTGTTAAAATATAGAAGATCCAAATCTTGCAGTGGACAAATATGCACTCAAATCATTCAGTAAATTTTGTTATAGTGAGCACTGAGACAGATATACTTTATAGTCTCGACAACACAGACACTGAAATATTTGTGATCCCAAAGTCTCATAAGATACTGCTTTAACATACATTTTTTGGTAATAAAAATTCTGCTCTGGACTTAACATGGACAATAAATATGGGGAAAAAATGAAAGGGGTCTGATTGCATATATTAATCCAGAACCCAAAAGATCATATTTCTTATTCTTGAATTTTTAATGGAATTTCCTTAAAATTTTCCTATTTGCCCAAATTGATAGTGGACAGATGTCAGCATTATGGAGTGCAATTGTTTATAGTGAGTTAAAGGAAGGAAAGTAGACATAACAAAGGAGGCTGAATTACACCCTTTCCATCAAGGGGTCCTCAGCTCTTTGTCAAGAGATGCTTGCTTTTTATTTCCTTCTCATTCTGGTGGTTCTGGTTCATATCTTTGTATAAGTTTTCCCTAGAATATCTTACTTATTATGTGGAAACATTCCTTTGTTAAAAAAAAATATTTCAGGTAAACCAATGTTACACTTGAGCTGTTCATCTTTTATGTCCAATTCTAACTACATGAATGACCTTCCTATTTTTTTTTTTTAGTTTTACAAATCCTTGATTATATAATCTGTGCCACTTCTGGACATAAAAGGAGGTTATCAAGTACATGGTCATGGTGGCTACTAATTCATCATCAACTAGATAAGGCTTCTTAATCTATTAGCTGGGGATTTTGGTTACCAAAATTCTGAGAAGACAATAACATATATATGTATGTATGTATGTATGTATGTATGTATGTATATTTGTAAGATGGCTGATACCTGGGAACAATTTTCTTTCCCTTACAATTCATCTTTCATGCTGCTGCCAAATTAATCTTCCCATGACATTGATCTAATCATGTCACTTTTTTTTGCTAAAAATCTTCAGTGTTTGCATGTTGCCAACCAAGTAAGATGCAAATTCCTTGGCATATTATCCAAGACTTTCACCCTTTCACATAACCTTTTCTTAACAGTCTTATTTCATATCAATCTCCTTCATGCATTCAATGCTGAAACCAAACTGGACTAAGTCGACTTACCATCCACAGAACATGCTTTGTACTTTCCCACTTCCATGATTTTTGCTCATGCATGTTTATTACTAATAGGAACTTGCCTGCTTGATAATCTTTGACATTCTTAGAAATTACAACTTAGAAACTAATATTCTATATATACATATATGCACATAAATCTTTCAAAATATTGCTTATTTTTTCAATGAGGTTCAACTCCATTGCATTCTATTACCTCAAAGAGTTTCAAGGTAGTGATCACTTGCACTAAGCAAATTTGAGGTGTTTTATAGTCTTTAACATAATATCTGGAATTCCACTTTCTTCTTTTTCATGTAATGAACTTTTAACTATCCTTGAAAGTCTATCTTGAATGTTTTCTCCATCATTAAGTCTTGCTTGACTTTCCCTATTGTTGATAATTACTTTGCCCTAGGAGTCTCACATAGCATATTTTTTGACCTCTAAATAAATATCTCTTATATAAAGGTATCATTTCTAAGATGTATAGGGAACCAATTAAAAATTTCCCAATTGATAAATGGTCAAAGGACATGAAGACATTTTTCTGGGAGAGAAATATGAACTACAAATAGCCTTGTGAAAATGGCTCTAAATTATTGATAATTAGAGAAATATAAATTGAAACAACTTTGAGGTTCTATGTCACACTCATCAGATTGACAAAAATGACAAAAAGAAAATGGCATACTGGAGGGGTTATGGGAAAATAGACACATTAATACACCATTGGTGGGACTGTGGATTAATTTTTCCATTCTGAAAAACAATTTGGAACTCTGCCCCAAAAGTAATTAAATTGTGCATACTTTTTGTCCCAGTAATACTTCTATATGTTTATATTCCAAACAAAATAAAGATAGAGGAAAAGGACTCATATATAATAAAATATTTAAAGCCACTCTTTTTGTGGTGGCAAAGAATTAGAAACTGAGGGGATGACCATCAATTAGAAAATCAATGAGCCACTAATTAGGAGGCAATTGTAATAATGTAAATATTGCAGATTTGAGATGATGAGAGCATGGACTAGGCAAATGGAGAGGAAGGAGAACTCTGAAAGAAGGAAGAATTAACATAACTTGAAGACTTATTTGAGCATTATGGGAAAGGAGTGGGGAGGAATCAGATATAACAGATTTTTTGACTGAGTTATTGGGGGTAATGGATAGTGTTTTAAGGCAAAAGAAGTGCAGAAGACAAGATGATCACAGATTTTAGACATCTTGAGTTAAATGTTATAGGAGGGCACTTAAGTGCAAAATGTCCTGTAAGCAATTGATGAAGTATGACCGAAGCACAAATAAAGTTGAGGACTGGAGTCACAGATTTTCAAATCATTCATATGGAAGTTATAGTATTGAGAGTGTTGAAAGAGAAGAGAAAAGGATGGAAGTTCTAGCTGGGGGAAACAGTGGAAACAGGAGGAGGAACAAACAAAGAAGACAAGATAGAAGAGAAATCTAGAAGCCAAGATGGCAGAGGGAAAGCAGTGACTTGTTTGAGCTCTCCCCCCAGACCCCTCCAAATACCTATAAAAATGGCTCTAAACAAATTCTAAAGCAGCAGAACCCACAAAAAGACAGAATGAAACAAATTTCCAGCCAAAGACAGTCTGGATGACTGATCTAAAAGGTTTATTGCACCAGATGGGGAGAGAAGCACAGTTCAGTGTGGGCACACAGACCACAGCAACCCTGGAGCAGGCCTCGGAGGACTAAATCGTGGGCAGCTGTGGTGGTTTCCAGACTTCTCAACCCACAAATGCCAAAGACAACTTAGAAGATCAGTGGGAGAAGTCTGTGACTGCGGTGAGAGAAGGAGCTAGGTCTCAGACACCCCTAGGGCCACGGCTGTTTCCTGAGCTTCCGGCCCAAAGTCTGAGGGGGAATCAAGTGTCTGATCAGATGGGATTGCAGGGTTCTCTTTGCCAGTGCTGAGGCTGGAATCTCTTGCTTTACTGGTGCTTGGATCTGGGTCACAGTTCTGAGGGACGGTTCTGGGGAAAGGAGGAATGCTGGTGTGGTGAAGCTTGTTGTGGCAGTGGAGAAAAAACATCTTGCCCCTTATCATAGCACCTTGGAAGAATTGAAAATTTTCAGGTCCCTAGAAGTATCTCTGAAAACAGATGTACAAACCCCCAAAGCTTGGGACACTACATTCTCCACATTGGAAGCAGACTTTTACCTTAACAAAGAGTTTAAAACTGAAGTAATTGGCTGGGAGCATGAGTAAGCAGCACAAAAAGAGTTAGACTATATTATCTTACTTTGGTGACAAAGAAAATCAAAGCATACAACCAGAAGAAGACAATGAAGACAAAGCTCCTACATCCAAAGTTTCCAAGAAGAATATGAATCAGTCCCAGGCCTTGGAAAAGCTCAAAAGGGATTTTGAGAAGCAAGTAAGAGAAGTAGAGGAAAAACTGAGAGTTTTGAAAGAAAATAATGAAAAACAAGTCAACAGCTTGCTAAAGGAGACCCAAAAAATACTGAAGAAAATAACACCTTAAAAAATAGCCTAAACCAAATGGCAAAGGAGATCCAAAAAGCCAATGAAGAGAAGAATGCCCTAAAAAGCAAAATTGGCCAAATGGAAAAGAAGTCCAAAAGCTTACTGAAGAAAATACTTCCTTAAAAATTAGAATAGAGCAATTGGAAGCTAGTGACTTTATGAGAAATCAAGACACTATAAAACAAATCCAAAAGAATGAAAAATTAGAAAACAATGTGAAATATCTCATTGGAAAAACAACTGACCTGGAAAATAGATCCAGGAGAGAGAATTTAAAAATTATTGGGTATCTGAAAGTCATGATCAAAAAAACAACCTGGACATCATCTTTCAAGAAATTATCAAGGAAAACTACCCGATATTTTAGAACCAGAGGGCAAAATAGAAATGGAAAGAATCCACCGATCTCCTCCTGAAAGAAATCCCCAAAGGAAAACTCCTAGGAATATTGTAGCCAAATTCCAGAGTTCCCAGGTCAAGGAGAAAATATTACAAGCAGCCAGAAAGAAACAATTCAAGTACTGTGGAAACACAATCAGGATAACACAAGATTTAGCTGCTTCTACATTAGGGGACTGCAGGGCATGGAATATAATATTCCGGAGGGCAAAGGAGATAGGATTACAACCAAGAATCAACTACCCAGCAAAAGTGAGTATAATCGTGCAGGGGAAAAAATGGTCATTCAGTGAAATAGAGGACTTTCAAGCATTCTTGATGAAAAGACCAGAGCTGAATAGAAAATTTGACTTTCTAATACAAGACTCAAGTGGAACATGAAGAGGTAAACAGGAAAGAGAAATCATAAGAGACTTATTAAGGTTGAACTGTTCACATTTCTGCATGGAAAGATGATATTTGTAACTCATGAGACCTTTGTCAGTATTAGGGTAGTTGGAGGGGAAAAATTATATGTACGTGTATATAGATATAGATAGATAGATAGATAGATAGATAGATAGATAGATAGATAGATA